>NC_067283.1:96203705-96233705 GCF_020740795.1 Apus apus | reverse complement strand
CAGTGCATGCTGCAGGAAAATAGCCAAGTAGAATCCCTCTAAGCTAATAGTCACAGTACTGCTTATCATTGTCTCCGTTTTCCTCTGTACAGCAGGGCCAGTTTTAACCACCTAAGGAATTAGGAACTGTGTGAATGTCTGGATTTGTAGTAGTAATATTTTTGGTTTTCTACATAAGCCACAGTTTTAATTCATTTTTTTTTTTAAAGCAAATTTTCCTGATTTAAAATCACTGGTTTCACATTCAGCTGCTTTTTTTTTTTCTTTTTTTTTCTTCCTTCCTTTTTCTTTTCCAATCATTGTTATTTGAATGTACAAAGTGGAAGGTAAATGTAGTGAAAGGAATGGATGCTTTGCAGCCTGGGCCTGAACCAAAGCCCAAAAGAGGTATAAGAAAGAGCATGCATTTGATTTCCATGGCTCAGGAACTGGGCCATCATGGCTCACAAAATCTAGTCTTGTAGAAGGATTTTTTAATTATTATATTAAAATTGAAAAGTAAATTATTTATTAGTTGCACGTAACCTCTCTGTGTTGAAATCAAAAGATGATAATTCAATATAAAAGTGTGAATGTGAATTTCCAACATCCAGTTTTAAACTGGTAGTGTTTGTGGGTGTGTTTGTAAAGTAAAAAATGTCTTTAAATTATTTATAGCTGGCTATTGTTAAAATAGTACAACAGACTGCTCTTTGCAAAATGGTTAATAGGCCTTATTGGCAAATCATCGCTATTGCAAATGTCATAGTTACAGCTCAGCTTTAAAGTATATGAATTTAAAACCTAACTATTGTGACTAATATTTATTTCAAAGTACAGAATGTGTCACAGCAGTAGGGCATCCTATTATTAATGCAGTAAACTCTTGCTGTAATACTTTTTGGTATGAGGTTGCTGTGCTCAGGTTCCCAGCTATATAAAAGTAACAGTGCAACATGCCTTTTTTCAGCTCTATCTTGCTGTAACATGTGAAATGACTTGTTCCCAGGAAGAGCCATATGAACAAGTCATTCCATATTAAACTACTACAGTATAATTTTGAGCCGGCCTTGTGTGGTATAAAATCTCTGGTTAAAAGACAAATTTTAAGGACTGTTTTCAATTCTGTTCTACTTTTAAAATAAAATTGAGTCAAGGTATGTTTCTTCCAAGTAATGCATTCAGGTTGGGATTTCTTAATACGAAAAAATTCATGAATCTTTACCTTCTATTTAGTCACTGCAGTGCTGATACTTTGCAAGGACCACATCTGGGTCTAGCTCTGTTTTAAATATGCTTTGCACTGCATGCTATTGCATACTACATTATGTGATTCCATCATACAGGTTTTGTTTTGTTTTGTTTTTTCTCTGGTGGTGCAGCTTACACTCCAGATCCTAATTAAGGAATGCATAGATCCCTCCGATTTAAACGTAAGAGTAAAATCTGCAGAGGACTCTTGTTAATGCAAGCAGTTTTGTGCTTGATGATACATAGCACACATTTTCTTCATGTTTTCTTTCTTTTTTACCATCAAAGAGGCACCTGCTGCTGCAAAGGGACACTACAGTAACTTCTAAATCAGGAGCATTCAACCTCTGTGCTTACAAAAGATTTTTGTTTTCCTACCCTGTAAGTCACTACTTTAAAGCCTTTCTGAAACACGAAGTAAACACAAGAATGGTATTTCAGGGTAATCTTTTTTTGCCTTAACATCTAGTAGGTGAAAGGAAAACTGCCTGGGCATTTTGAAAACAAAATGAAAAAACAACCTTTCCTGTTAAGTTTTGTATTTTAAGTGGCCTTTGTTCAGGGAGAGGGGATTCCCTAGCCTCAGTTTATCTTTACCAGAATATTGATAGCTCATGTGTAAGCTTGTGTTTTGTCCTCTTTGCTTTGGTAGTGTTTTCCAATTGAAAAGAGTGAACTCCCAGTCCTCTGTCTTTTCCAAACCTCTAGTTTGTAGTTGTACTTATCATCAATATTGCAGGCCCTGACACTCTGCAGCACTGTCACTGTATATACTGTGAAGGCAGTAAAAATGAGCACTAATCAATCTTTCAGGGAGAAGCAATGAGCATTAGAAGGCCACTATCCTGTGACTAAACACACCCCTTTTATGGAGTGTTGGTGCTAATAAAGGACAGCTTATTACTGAGGCAGAGACCAAAGCTTGGGTGAGGTCAACCATGACTGGCAGTCATCAGTCATTCTTAATGATACTTTTTCCCGTGCTTTCTAAGGGATTCTGAGCAGAGTGCAAATCATTTGGGGTCATCCATAGTTCATGTACCCACAGATGGCAAAGGTTTTGAAAGACTTTAGTTTAAACTTGTGTTTTTGCTTTTTTGTTTTGTTTTGTTGTTTGTTTTTTTTTATGTTATTGAAGTGGGCAAAGACTCAAACAAAACAGATTTTTGCTCATTTCAAATGTATTTTCTTTCACTCTGATAGATGTTTTACACACTAGAGTGCTTGTGCATTATGAAGAACTACATAAATTTATTTTTATGACGTCTGTCTGCTTTAATTATTACCTTTGATGTCTATTGGTGACTAAAGAGAGCTTAACAGGATTTCTCTCCCTTCTTAAATTTCGCAAAGTGAAACTCAGCCAGTCCCTGACAGATGTCTGTTCCTCACCTTCAGGATTATTTTATAAATCCCTTTCTGATGAGCGGAAGTGTCAAATCAAGGACAGGTCATAAAGTAAAAGTATAAACCTTTTAAAGGGAGACCTTGGTAATATATAAACATTTTGCACACTATCTTGAAATTTTATGGACTTAAAAAAATGATATTTTAGCAATAGGAAGGCAAAAGTTTAAAACACCAGACAGTGTGCACGTTTTTAAATACATACTGTTCACTTACTCCTTATCTTTCTTTAGTCAAATTGTACATGTATTGAGAAAATAGCTGTACTATCTGTAGGGGCTGTCACTGAAGTTTGGGTTTCAAAGAGTATCCCTGTTTAATTTACTTTGAAATTTGTGCTTTTTTCAGTCATCATTTTTAAATTCCTCAATTAAGCACTTTCTGCACCACCTTGAAGTTGGTGAGTGGGTATATTGCTGCTGTGATCTAGACAACTGCTGTCATTTTCAGCTGGTTGAGGTTGCCTCCGTTTTTTGAAGTAAACTAACAGTTTTGCTCAAGTAACATCTTAGATAAACTGGATTGAGTTTTGGGTCTACTGGCAAGTCCACACCACCACATAAAGAAATATTTTACTTTACAGTAATACATTACTTTATGATATAAAATCCTGATGATAGGTCAGAGGATGAGAGAATGTATGTAGTTATGTGTACCTACATACATACATATGAATATATAGACTTTAAAAATTGGCTGTAACCGGTGGTGTAATTTTTAGTTACAGATTATTTAATTTTTTTATTTTCGTCTTTGTACTGTTAAAAAAGCCAAGCATGTACAGCATGTATAAACTGTAGAATGCAGTTTCACTTGTTTAGCATTAAAAGCTCTTTTGTTTCCTGCTGTGTGTGTGTACAGCACCAACCACAGTAGGACCCTGTCCCACGTAGGAACATTTAAAAGTTGCCATATTTTGTAGTATGAAATAGTAATGTGCTGAGTGGAAAAGAAAAAAGGTAAATAATTTTTTTTAAAAGGTCATAGGTTTGTTCTGCAGTATTTTTGTGGCTGAGAAAATTGTCTTATGAAGTCCGTCATGGTTGATGTGAATGCTTGCTTTTCTGGTTTGGATCTCTCTTATGTTTTGTGTGCTGGTTAAAAACTCAAGTAATTTGTGCACTATTGTAATTACACATCATGTCTGATGCTTTGGGAGAGTTAATCAAGTCATTGATGAACCAGTGTGATTGGTACATCACTAGGAATGATGTAAAGCATATGGAAATTACTGATTGAGAAGCAAACATTTTTACAGTGTTCCTGCTGATAACAGTGCTCATTAAGGCCTGATTCAGGAAGGCGCTATAGCTCTTTTGTGAGCGCCCATCCCAGTGATGCTCTCAATTGCTGGCGAACACACAATGTGTGCTAGAAAGTGACTTACCTGGTGTGAATCTCCTAAACCAGCAGCTGGCTTTGTGCAATCACAGGGGTGTGCCCATGTACAGCCTGTTGCTACGTCAGGACCTGAGGATACAATTCATCCATGAAATACTTCTGTTCCAGGATCTACTACATATCAGACAAAACCTTTTATTTTCAGTTTCTCAGAGATCTGGATAGTGAGGAGGAGGCATGAGAGCATCCACACAGGAAGGAAGATGGTGAAACTCAGATGCTGTGTGAATTTCGCCACTGGGTTGAGGGCCTCCAGAAACCCTAGGCTAGCATTGTAGGTCACCTGAACGTCTAGGAGGGGTATTTCAGTGCTACATGGTGCTAGTTCTCTCTCTGGTCAGAGGACAAAGTAATCTTTGGGTTCAGTGTCCATCATGTTGCTCTGAAGACAGAAGATAAGCAAAAAGCAGAGCTATTCCGTGATTGCATCTCATCAAGGTGATGCACAAGTTCAGCCTTTCATGTAGGCTTAACGCTGTTTTTTAGATACTGCATCCCTTCTCCCCAAACCCCACCAGTGTTTTTAGATGTTTAGGCTTTTTCTTTGTATCTGAAATGCTTTATTTTGTCTTTACAGTCTGGTTGAATAGGAATTGTTTAGTTTATGCAGCTTTGTGCTTTTTCTCTACGGCTTGTATCTGCATGAATGTGTTGCAGCCTGATGTGAGTTCATTTGATTAAATAAAATGCTTAAATTGTAATCCGTGCAAAACGATCATATTTGAAACACTTGATGTCTCGGTGAGAATCCATTTAATAGTGATCAGATTTAAATGATTTAACGCAGTGGTGGTGGTGGGAGGTGGGGGAGGGCAATACAGTTTCGAGACATTCCTGTATATCAAAAAAAGATTAAACCAAATTCAGATATGTCTCTCTCCCCTTCTCTCTCTCTCTCTCTCTCTCTCTTTTTAAGCAGTCAAAAGATATACTGTATCCCCAGTGAAAGGGCGCTTTCAATCCAGTTATCCACTTTACCCAGTCTCAGTTTCCAGAACCTTCCACACCCCCCCTGGTTAAACCACTAAGCCTTTGATTCCTTCCTGATTACACTATGCAAGACATCTATCAAACACTGTCTTATCTGTTTGTAAGGCAGCTCAGGCCTCAGATTTAAGTCATGGGTTTTGGCTACAAGTTGGAGTGTGATTAATAATTGACTAATGTAGCTTTTATTTATCACAGGCTAGCACATTTCACCATTACTGAGTTAATTTATGTTAAGTGTAAGCTGTCGTTCAATCTGTTTTTCAACTTTTTTTTTTTTTTTTTTTTTTTTAATTCTAAGTCTATCTTTCACTTTTTGAGAAACAAAATCCTTACACAGGGCACAGTCTTACTTGGTGCCAAAAAGTTGATTTCCTTTTCAGTGGAGCCATACATCACCGGCCCTCCCAGCTGCAGTGTCAGCCCCTGACAGAATGACATGTGTCATTTATCAAAGGGGCCAGGCCGGGCCTTGGGAAACGCACACGACAAAGCCTGAGAGAGTTCATTTCGCAGTCCCCTCCTACCCTCTGCGAGCCTCTTGCCAGGAAAGCCTGTGATGTTTCTGTCTTCGAAGCATTACTGTAAGTCCTTCAACCTTCACAGAATTAACCCTCACCACTGCTGCAGGCCCTCCCAGTGCTGCTGGCCCTTCTCTGGGGAGCAGGGATGCCTGGGTGCCATGCTGATCAGCCAGCTTGCGGAAGGTATGTGCACTGGGCTTCTCCCTCAGCTGTTTGCACACTCTTCCTGGAAAGGACTTTTTTTTTTTTTTTCTTCTTCAAATCCCGTATATTGTACGCTATAAGAATTAAAGTCCTATGTTTTTCTACAGCAGGACAAGGTCAAAGACATAAAGAATAAGGTAATAAAACATTTCAGTCATGAAAAAAGGGTAGCCACTGTCCTATGCACCTTCCAGTTTAAATTCTCCTTTGGGTTATTCTGAAAACATGTGCTGAAATAAATACAGGGCATAGTTTGTCTGTATACCACTTCACAACATCCAAGCCTCACATTACCTGTGGAGAGGAACTGACCTGGTAAGACTTGTCACACCTCTCATGGAGCTCTTATATCAGTAGGAGGGGGCAAAGTGAGGAGAAAGAGAAGTTGATAGCATTTAGTGGGGGGAAAAAACAACAAACCCAAACACTAAGGTGTCACTTGCACTTGCATAGTTTAATTTATGTAATGTAGTTGCCTCAGCCCAGGAAATGCCAAAGGAGTTAAAGCAGAAAATAATCTTCTGTCAAAAGAAGAAGAGCATATTTTCAAAACAGAGCAAGGTTTTTGCTGAAACAAAACTTTTGTTTGCATGTGTGTGCGCAATTGTGTTTTAAGTGGCTGAATTTTATGTCTTGATCATGTACAAAGAATGTGAGAAAGTTATTGTCTCCTCCCCTTCCCCCACCAAATCACTCTTTGTACTTTGCATAGTTCCTACCACACTGAAGTTATTTACAGCATCAGATATCATTTAAAGAGATAGCTAACAAGACTGTAGCCTCAGCTAGGAACTTTCCAGAAAGGAATCCTATAAATTAGCCATTGCTCAGGAGTGGCTGTTTTCTAGTCAGGGCTGGTCCTTTCATTTGTCTACATAAGGCTAATTTATTTTTGCAGCCAGATGTGGGCTGACAGCCATCACTCAGATCTTCCTTCCCCCACTGTTAGGAGGTCGGGAAAACAGTCACGTTTCCCATTTTACAGAATCCCCATCAACATTATTGAAGATGGATGTATCTTTAAAGCAAAGATTGATTGTGGATATCGGAGTTATGGTGTCATTTATCATAGTGAATATTATTTAGACTTGGATTGTACAAGGCTGTAACTTGAGACACAGCCAGGGGAGGGACAATCTGGAAACGAGGATCCATGAACTTTAATGGATGGATGCTTTTTCAAAGCTCCACTCACTATAGCATGATTTACTTTTCTTACAGAAAGGAAACAAGCATCTCAGTTTTAAAGGGCCAGCATGCTGTCTTGTCCTCTTTAGCAGGTCCTTCACTCAGGCAACTGAGACTTAAAGCTGAGACAATAAATAGAGATTGTGTCTGAATGTTATATGTATGTAAGTGCTGTTATGCTAAGCATATCTAGGTGCACTTGAGACTCTTGTTTGTGTGAATTACCCTAGTTAGGTTCTCAGTTGAAAGGGTACTGTAGCTGAATAATGCAAAATATTGATTATAGAATGCTGCTATCTAAAGTTTCAGAAGCTCCAAATAAATTGCATTTCAACTAGTATTGTTACTTTGCCATGTCAGTCTCTGCTGGGAGAGCATCTAAAGTACATATTCACATATTGCTTGAGTTATCTTTCTGATGTGGAGTGTCTAACACATGTACCTGGAGGAGCATCAGCTTTCTCGGTTGTTGAGAAATGCAGCTGACCTCAACAGCCTCGTGCATACTGTGCTGACATTCCACTTTAATGTAAAATTAAATGTGGATCAGGATCTTGCAGGTGAAAACATACCTCACATTTTCAGAATATACATTTTAGAAAACTGCTTACAACCTGCTGAAAATCTGAAGACATGATTCAGCTAAGTGTTGTTTCTGATCTACTATGACCAGCGTGGCAGCCTGTTTCATGAATTTACTAGAATGTTTCATGCTTTGGAACATTACTTTAGATTTTTCAGAAATTATTTAACTTGAATTCCAAAAACGCTCAACTGACTTGAGTAAAGGGGGAAGGTCTTGAAACTGGTAGCATAGGTCTAACTACAGTGCAAGCAAGTGTCAAGCACGCTTCCCCCAACATGTTCTGATAAGTCAGTCCCACCTTGAAACTTTCTTCCCTTAGCTTAGTTTTCTCAATTACTTCATCCATGTAACCACCTGCTCCCCAAGTGAAGTTACTTGTGTTCCACTTCTATCTGATTTCTCATTTTCTGATTTCCACTGATACCCTCTATTTCCCACTGATTCAGTGTTTGGAGTTCTTTTTCATCCATCTGATCATAGCTTGGGTCCCTCTTGACCTGCCCTTCTCCGGTGGGTAATGTATCACAGTTTGGGAATTACTGAATCATACAAAAACTTGCACTGGACAGCAGTTTATTCATGTGGATTGACATGTATCTACTAAGAGGAAGGTAGTTCTTATCACACATGTCCCTGATAAGCTCCTTGCATCCTAGCATTTAAGGCAGGAGTGCCACAAGGATATACTAAAACTTGTACCAAACTATCTCCTTGTTTTGTTTTGTTTTGATTTGATTTTTCTTTAAAGAGAACCAGAAATCATTTTGCTGTCATAAACCAAATTCAATACGAGAGGTTCCGTATGAATAGTGAGGCTCAAGAGGTTTAAAAAAATCCAAACAATGGAAACAATTATGAACATCTGTTTTTGAATGCATATGTATTCTGTACATAACAAACAGAGAAATCCTATTATCTAGAACAATAAAAGGGAATTTCCCTTTCTGTCTAACCCTCTCTGGGAAGAATATGGCCTTCCATTTAGAATAATGGTTTGGGGGGTTTGCATTTTTTTCCCCCCTTCTATTAATGTGATGATAATGAGGATTATATTTTTGTGTATTATTCTCATAATCTATATTTCAGTTTCAGGGACACTAGTATAAATCTTGAGAAATCTATTTTTACACCTGTGCAGCTGAGATCAGAAGGCCTGCTATATTTACTTATCCATAAAAAGTATTTTTCTCTTGCTTGAGAAACATACAAAATGTCTTCAAAGAGGAAGCAGTTTATCAAATTCATATTAATCACAGCATCAATAATGTTGACCAGGGTCAAGTCATTACACTAAATATATTGTAACCATTATTAATGCATGTAGCCCAGTGCCATAGCTATGATATAAGACTGCTGTTTCCTGATTAAAAGCTGTTTGGTGATGCAGAGATTCAATACAGATTCTCCCTGCCTTGTGGTGACTGACAGTAGCTTCTGGTATTCTGCTCTCTTCTGACAGTGGAGCATATTAATATGAACACACCTTAAAGAGGGGGCTACAAGAAGTGCAGGATGCAGAAAACAAAAGTGTCTAATTTCAGCAGCCACAACTGTGCATCCATAAGGCAGCCAAATTTATCATGGCACATTATGGAGTGCAGGAAATGTCATGAAAACCATTGTTTTATTTTTTTTTTCTCTGAGAGTCTGAACGAGGTGATTTATGGTAGTTATCCATCTTAAGGGTCATCCATCAACTTTTAGTTGCTAGGCAATCAAACCAACAGCTGTTTGCTTTGAATCAAGCTGAAAAGTTGTCAGTCATCACACGCAGGTATGACCTCAGTGGTTAAAAACATTATTATGCATGCAGAATTAAAGAGACAAAGTCCTGCTCGTTCTCCCTCTCCCATAACTTGTTTCCTTACTTTCCATGAGCAGCACAGGTAGCGTTAGCCCCAAAGCTTTTGTTTAAGGCAGTGATTGGGAAGATCCCAGCTTGAAGATCTGGTCATTGCATCACATAAATAGTTGCCTGCTCACATAAAGGTTTTTTAAACAGAAGTGATTTTAGCAGGGCAACTCTCAGATGTGAAGACAAGTTAAGTAACATGGATCTTTTTAAAGTCAATCCTGTTGGGCGCATTTGGAGTTCAAGAGTGGATCTTGAGAAGCAAAACTGTTGTGAAAGGCTACAGTTCAGTTGATCTGGTGCAAGTCTCACTGCTACAGTAGCAAATGGTGCAAGATGTAGTGTAAGCAAGGCTAGGATGCTGATACTGTTTTGCTGTCTCCCCTTACAGTGGGGCTAGAGGACACAGTGATGAAACCTCTTGAATTATTTGTGTGCTGTTTCACCATGTTTGTTACTATAAACAGAGCATTATCTCTTGTGATTTGAAGGCACTATATTTGACAGTGTAAAAACAACCTAGATGTAATATGAGGATGTGAATCTGTTTCCATTCCTTGCTTCTGGTTTCTGTTGAAATCACTTGTAAGGAGTCATCCTCCCAATTGACATTTGGCTCTGCCAGTCGCTGTTCTGTATGAAATAACTTCAAAAATGACCGACACATAAGGTGAGCTGGATTCTACAAGGGATTGAAGGTTGGAGGTAAAATGTTGTAGAGGCAACAATGCATGATTTGTCAATAAACGTACAGTTGCTAATTTGCTGTTAGATCCTGAAACTTGAAAATTGCATGCATGTCCAGTGCTGTTTTCTTGAGGCATGGAGCCACTGGCAGATTGACAGAGATGTAATGTCTTCTCAGGAATTCTGATATGTACTAACAAATTGTGGTAAGAAAAGACTGTCTCCTTATTTTGATAAAACTTTTATAATATTTCAATTTCTACTTACATAATTACCAAATTGTCTTTTTTCCTGTAACATCTTTGACTTTAATTTGTGTATTAATTTGGCTTTGCACCTATTTAGATGTCACTTAAGCTAATAGTGACCAATCCTGTGGCCTTGAAACTCCTGTGTTATCTATGAGGGCTCTTGTATGGGCTCCTATTCACATAACATCTGAGCACCTTCCAAGTGTTAATGTAAAATATATGTGCAAAATACTCCTTGTAGTGAGTGCACTGATGGGTGATAACCATTTTCATAACATCCTCGCCATCGTATTTTCACTTATCATGTAGCTCACACCAGGTGGCTTGTTAGCAGTTGCTAATGAGTTTGTTGTAGTGAGGGAAGTTCCCAGGTTGCGAGCTGCACTTGTAGTTTTGCTCTGTCTCTTGGGCTGTTTCCAAGACTTGTGTGTGCATTCCTTAAGTTATCTTAACACACTTGTAACACTTAATTTTGTTCTCCACAGAAATATAGATGCAGGAAAAGTGTAAACCCAAGCCTATCATATCTATTTCTGTTTAAAAGAAAACCCTAATACTCTTCCCTCCTATCATGCTATTCTTTCTGTGTGTCTTCTCAGTAAAATATCTTAGTAACATTGTAACTCCTAAATGGATTTCCTGACATCTTTGACTCCCCGCCTTTTACAGCAAGCAAAACCTGCTTTTCTACTCTATATTTTTTAAGATAGAAACTACTATAGCTGTAGAGAGGGAAAGTTGCTGTAGATTTTACAGGAAATTTAAGGAGAAAATGATCACTTTGGGACAGATAGTGGTACTCTGTCAAGTATTATCCCATCTGAAACTCATAGTGGGAAATGGTGGCAGAATCAGCCTGTTTGATCAGGTTTAATCTATAAAGTGCCTAACTTAGTCCTTTAACCTTTAGTATTGCTCAGTCCATAATCCACCTGTCCACATTACCAGGGGGAGAAAATGCAGAATTTAGACTGCTGTTGAACAGAATGAATTTCCATAGTGGATCAACCCGATGTTACAGTGATGACACGTGGTAATTTGATAGTTACCACATAATAACGGGAACAATGCAGTACATACAGTACTGGGTAACTCCATTGGATGCAATGGTAATTACATGGCAACTCACTGGCTGTTAACACTTTGTCGTCTGGTTGCTGCGCACTTCACTTGTGACAGTGATGTAATTACCACAGGTGTTTCAGCAGTTGCAGTATACCCAACAGGCTGTGTACTTCCCCCCCCCCGCCCCCCCCCCCCCCAACTCCTTGGCCTCTGCCTTTACAGGGTGGTTGTATTCTCTGTAAAATGAAGAATTTTTTTATCAACCTGCAGAGACTTGCCTCTGGTCTTCTGAATTTTTGTGCTCTCGAGAGCTAGTGGGTTTCCTTTACTGATGCATTCCTAGGAAGACCATAAATAAATAAATAAATAACTTAACAAATGTCTAAAATTAGCCTTATGCTCATGTATCTCTGGCAGTCTTACTGGTATCTGTTACATTTAGTTGTAGTGAAATGGAATCTTAGAATAAAGTTAATGCTCAAGTGATAAAGAATGTGATTGAGTAATGTAGCGGGAATGGCTTTGTATTCAAGACACATGGAGGATCAGATACACTTGGATGGTTTTGCCTGGTTTATTTGAGCTAAAGGTAGCAGATCACAAAAACATCTAAATCCTGGATTTTCTTGTTAGCTAGATTTCGGAAGACTTTGTCTTTATGTATAAGTTACATTTATATATTTGTAAATTTTTTTTTGTTATTTTTGATTTGAGAAACAAGCCATTTTTTTCTTGAGTCTCTGAGTTAATATCAGAGCCCATTCAGCTAGGTGCTGCTTGGAAGCATCGAGCACAGAACCTACTCCCAAAGTATACAGTCATGATGAAGAAAGCTAATACGGCGTAAAACATAGTGAGCCACTATAGAGGTGAAGTCTTGTAGCAAACTTTGTAGGGCTAGGAATATAGTCCATAACCCATAATTATTTCTTCAGTGCACTGTTCCTCACTAAAGAAAGCACAGCTATCCCTCTGGACAAGGCAACTTTCAGCTAACTCGACATTACCAGTGATAGCCCATGATGAGCAGCTTTTTTTCTCATCCTTTCATGTGAAGATTATCACTTGCATGTATTCTGTTACAGGCAATATGTAACATATATGTTATACTGTATTTTGCTAAGTGACATCATGCTTAAAGAGTAGTTCTTCATTTGAACATTTAATTTGCTTCATGGGATCAGGTAGATGGAGTAAAAACTTAGTTGAATGATCAAATAAACACATCATCTAACCCATTATCTATCTTGGACAGAGATAATTTTTTTTTTTGTGTTAATTGGTTTTCCTTCTTTTCTCCTACATAATCAGCAACATGTACTTTTAGGAGGTTTCCAGTTTTTAGTAGATCCTGATGAAGCACCTTCCTTAGGTGAACAGCCCAGTTCCTTGGATGAACTGTTCAGTGTACATGCGGAAAGCCCTTCTTCATGTACCATATTTCCAACTTCACTTCTGCTTTGTATCAGATACATCTTTCATGGTTTGTCCCTTTGCACTGCATTTTCTGTATGGAAAGAGCAGACAGGAAAAAAAAGCATTAGTATGTAGAAATGGGACTGAACCAGAAGCATCTTTGCCATGCTTTGCACTTTTAAAAGGAATCTAGTTTCTTCTTTTTACTCCTCCTAGAGAGTGTTTCCAGACTGAAGAATCCCTCTTGTAGCTATTTTAGGGAAAATTCAGCAAAATCTATAGTCTCTGTAATCCTCTTCCTCAGCACAGTGCCACCCTGCCCATTTCCATCTTTCTGTGCTTTTGATTGATTGTTGCATGTTTGTATTTTGTGTGGATCTTGCCAAAGCCCTTTGAGTTTATGGTGCTGTCAGCACTGTGGTACATTTGCTGAGACCAAAAATGTAGCAAACTGGACTGTGAAAATTTGTTACTACCACCACTATTTTGCTGCTGCCTCCCTGCTGAAGGCTACCACTCCCACGGCAGTAGGGATTACTTGTATCATCAAACAGAATGTATTTCCATTTCTCAGCTGCTTCTGCACAAAGTCTCAGTTTTGTAGCATGAATCCACTTTAACTGACAACATACACCAGGTGCAGCCAGACTTGTTCTTTGGAAGGAGCAGAGCTTTAGCTACCCCTCTTTTCACAAACTTAAGTGCTGTTCCTTGGAAGCGCTTTGTGCCTAAGCACTAGTGTGTCTGTGGTACAGGCATACAGTGAAATGTTCTGAAGTGACGCATTTCCTTTAGAAACTTGCTGTTCTGTAGTTAGAGATGTAGTCTTTGCCGAGCATGCTAGCATTGAGGTAGTTTAGATATCTCTTGGTAAACAAAAATAAATTAAAGCACCAGCAGTTCATCCTATCAGCCTTCATCTTTGCCTAGCATGCTAAACCACTGAGGATAAATCCATTTCTAAGTTTTCCCACTTCCCAAATAAAATAGTCTCAAAGAATTTTTTTTTCTTCTGAAAACAAGATGACTTGTACTTCCTCTGAACAAACATTTATCTCTATGCTCTTGATTCAGTAGCACGAGAACTCTGCTACTTTGCTATCCTTTCTGCCTCTTATTTTTTTTCAGCAAGTGAGATGTCAAGACGTACAATCACCATGTACAATTTCAAGGATGTGGTAGTGGGTGGTAAGCTACTGAAAGGAAGGGCAGATACTAGTGGAGCTGCATGATGGAAAATGGAATGGAGAGCATTTATAGTGTTATCCTGATGTAAACTAAGACTGAATGGCTAAATTCAGATTTCTTTACCTTCTTCCTGTTATTTTCTTATCACAAGTTTCCTATTCTGTTCTGCGATAGTGGCTGCATTTTCCAGTGGTTATGCTCTCCTTAAGGCAGCCAAAAAAAGTTCTCCAAAAGCATAGGTGAAGCTGAGGTGATTTCTCATGTACAAAAATAGATTATTTTTTGATAATGTATTTCAGTGAGAACCTTTTACTTCTTGTCATAAAGTCTGTACCTTTGTCTCCCATTTTAACTATTTTCTTTGACCTTTCCTAGATATAATTCCAGTTTCTGCATTAGAGCAAATGGATGAAAAAAAATAAATAAAAAATTAAGCTACTTTTATCGTCATTTTCCAACTAATAAAAATGGTTTTCCATTTTCTGTCTGTGCTTCTGGGGTGTATTATCTAGCCTGAGAAAAGCTTGAGTGTGTGTGTGTGTCTATTCATGTATAAACAAACTTGTGAATAAAATTGTGTAGGGTGGTAGTAAAACATCTGCTTAGTTCAATGTATAATGAAGCACAAGGTCAAAAGCTGAATGATTCTACTCCTTGAGAAAGGTGCATGTACAACCACTTGTATCTTAGGGACATTTAATTGCATTTTCATTTATTTATTTATTTATTTTTAAAGCTTGTGCAGGATGTAATGGGAAAAAAATACTGCCTTCATTCTTATTTTCTTCTGAAGAGGCTCTGCTACACAGCCCAGTTTCAGGGTTCCTGCTCAAATTTGCTGAAACTGCTGATTGAGACTAAGGAAATCATAACATTAATGAACCTGAAGCCTCTTAGTTATGCATATGCAATTTGGGGTATCTCATTTGCAGCCAATGGATTCACAACTGCATCAGTGTCAAACTGGTGGAAGCATGAACAGAATCAGATTTACAGGATCTTTGAACTCCTCAGTGACTAATGAAATTCTTAATTTTGGAACTGTGACAGGAGGATAATCTCAACAATATTTTCCCCTGCTTTCTGTGGGTGGAGGGATTTGAAGCCAGCAGCGGAAGTCAAGGGTCCTGACCTGTTCCATTACAGTGATTCACTTGTTCAGGCTGGAACTCCGGAATAAATCCCTTCTCATTTCCTACATGCACCTGTACCTCCTGTTTCTGTAGCTGGAGAAGATCTGTCATGCAGGAGAGTTAAACTGTACTTCTACCATTCAGAGTCTGGCTAGGGAGCAAAATATTCCCTTATTTTAAGCTAATTCTGAAGGAACACTGCCAACTCCTAGTGTCTTCAACATCACTCTAGAAGGCTGGGCATTAGAAGACCAGGACTCTGTTCCTGTGTCATAGTTTTAGTTAGCAGTAGTTACCTTTCTGTGTTAAAGCTTTTGAGATTTTCTTATGAAAAAACATAATATAACTGCTGAGATGACAATTTTAGAACAGCATAGAGTGGCTAATGAACCCAGGATGGTGGTCTCAGTTTTGTTGTTTGCTTTTTTTTCTCCAATGAACCTCACTGTGGAAGGAGATAATGCCTATACAGCAGCTCTTTCTTCTAGCAGCTGCTACATATACCAGTACAGATGCCATGTCATTTTTAGGAAGATATGCCAAGATCTCTTTAGACACCAGTTGATCACCATGACTGAGAGTTTAGGTTCCTGAATAAAAATTAGACAGATCAGTAATTCCCATGGGGGGTCTGGTCCTTTGTTGTTAATGGTTGGCAATATGTTTGGTTTTTTTTAAGAAACTGGTAGCTATGCTTTTTATTGTGCATGTTGTGACCAGCCATGCAACTGGGACTTTCAGGGCACTTTATGATTTGGAGTTTAGTGAGAGAGAGTGAGTACAAGCTGCAATTAATAAGTTGTGAAGAGACTGACTGTTGCAGCTGAAATGGTGAACTGCTGTAGTTACCCAAAAAAGACTGGGAAGCAGTGACCTAACTGTCACCCCATGGAGAATGAAGCTGTTCTTAAATTTGTGAAATATCCCTGTTTTACAACACTGACTATACGAAAGAATTCTGTTAAAAGTTAATGGAGGAGTTCCAATGGAACCCTATTAGATTCTTCCTACATTAAATGACTGATACAGACTTTTAATGGATGTTTTAACTAGGCATTGTTATCAAAAGCACTATTGTACAAATTAAAACCAAGCCCATAATCAGTGAAGAGAAGCTGGATTTACTCCTCTGCCTTTGGCATGGGGAAGTCTGTGTGTGTGTAACTGAAGGGATGGAGAAAACGGTGAAGGAGAGGAAGATAGTAGAAATATTAATTAGAAAAGAGAAATGGAATATTTAAATTTTCAAAAATGTACTAAAGTTGGCCAGTGAAAATATTGTCTAGGTAAAGCAGGTGAGATAAACGTAGATTTTTGTCTACTGGGCAAACATGGGACAGAAAAGGAGAAGAATTTCCCTCTCAGGAGCTGTGATAGTTCTCCATTTTGTGATCCAGTTTTGGATAACATTTTTAAGCCAGCAGGAGGCCTGATTCTGTGAGATACTGAGAGGTGGGATTGCTTCTTACAGAGCCTGGACATCATCAACTCATGTACTGGGATTCTGCTCCTGGGTGGATGGTGGTAGCTGTTAATTCTGAATATAAGGCCACATTTTTGCACATATACAGAAAAAGTGGTTTGTGGTAGAGCCAGTATAAAAGATACTTGATTTGGAGCTGTCTCCTGTCTCCTGCTATGATGACAGTGTGAAGTGTTTACATGAGGAGCAAGGGATTTGACATTTTGTTTCAAGCCAAGATGTTGGCTTGATGTTGTGGTATTTTAAAGTTTTCTTTTAAAAAGCATCAGGGGAAGAGTTTGCTGTCTCTGAAGTTAAAGCCTGTGAAATTCTGGTTTCTGACATTCTTTGGCTTTCCCATGCAGAGTGCACACCTTTCTGTAAGTGCCCCTGCAATGACCTCCGCTCTAACCTGGATAGATTACCCATGAGGGGTCATTTGGTTTCCATCCTTGTGTAGCCAGGGCTATCTCATTTAAAGGGACCCTGCCATATAGTTCTTTAAGTTCCTTCCATGGTAAAGTGGCAGTTATATATCCTGTTAGCAGATGTCATCTTAGTTACTTCACTGATGCTTCCAGTGAGTGAAAACTGTGTTAAAAACCCCAAAAACATCCAAAAAGGAAAATAAAGCAAGGTAAATAATTGCTGTCACTTTGTGTCCCACGTACAAGTGAACTCTGTGTGTATGTGGGGTAGTTGCTGTGTATTTGGATAGATGTCTTTATGCAGGGGAGGTAAAAAAGTAAGATATTTTGCTGTTCTGCTAAATTTGCATCACAGTATTTTGCTTTAGAACAGTTGTGGTGGTACTTGATTTCTATGAATGAGTTTTCCTTTCCTCACTGTTAGAAGGCCCTGGGCGTAAGGTTCCCTATTTTACTCGGCTGAGCACTTCTATCGAGAGTCTAGTACATCTCAAGGTGTTCTTTCTGGCCTCCTTAAATCCGGGACATTATCACAACACATTGTTTGATCTTGCTCCCTGATATGTTCCAGTGTATTACCACTTTCTAGCAAATCTGCTGGTGCATGCTGCTGACAAAAGGAAGGTTCAAACCTGCTGATGGCCTCCTTGAAGACCTTGGCATCTAGCCTACTTGCATGTCACAGGCTTCTAGCAAAGACTGTCAGTTATACACAAATGGCTTGAAACGCTTTTTATTTTGTGATGTGGGTTATTGACCACCAGAATAAGAATGTCTGAACCTTTTCCTCTCAGTTGTAGTAAAAACTTCAGATTTGGCATAAACTGCAGGTTTTTTGGAGAAAGAGAAGGCTAGATCTTTCTTCTCTAAGGCACTGAACTGGTTTAATTGAAAGAACAATTTGATTTGCTGCTGTAGCTGCTGCTACAGTAAAACAGCTTGGAATGCTAGCAAATTTTTACTTCTCTCACCCAAACCAAGGATTTAATACTGGCAGGTGAACTTCTGAAGGCTGCTATCAACTATACAGAGACAATAACTGTCTTAGAGGTGGAACTTTGTCAATATTTTTTGCCTTGGGCCAAAAAACATTCACAATAATGGAGTGCTAAAGCCCTGCTCAGAAATGTTGCAGCTAGAGAAAGGGGAATTTATTCCAAGTTTTAGAGTGCAGTATTTTTGTAGGATGTGTGGTTTCTTAATCATCCTTATGTTAAAGCATCAACCATCAAGACATTTGGGGGACACCTAAAGGCATGCTTCTTGTTCAGTAAGAGCTGCCCTTACACTTGAGGTCATGCAAAGCTGGCTACAATACTGTCCTTAATATTATGTTATCATGCATGTTTGAGCCAAAATATCTCTTCCTGTACCCTTCAATGTAGGCAGAGTATTTATTTTTATTATTTTAAAATATCCATACTGGAACAGAGGAGAGAAAATTCCAAATGATAATACTGAGAATTGAAATAGATGTTTACAAAGGTACTTTGTTTCTTTCTGAAATGATTATGAGATGATAATAATAAAATGATTTGGAGAATAGATAATAGAAACCACTTGGGATTGTTCATATAATGTATTTTATAATACCATAAATAGCAAGCCAACTAAGCTCTTGTATACTTATTTTATTAATGTGCATTGATTTATAATTATAATTATTAAGCTCAGGAATGCAGACAAATGCTTGTTGTTTGAAAGCAGGTAAACAATAAAAGAACTAGCTCTTAGCTGCAATGGGCAAAAGCAGGCAAGAGGGAGGGAGTTCTTTCCTCTAGCACACACCAGCCCCACAGTTGACTTCCCCCTGATTAAGGCTGTGATAGCCTGTGCTAAATGCTGCCTCTTCTTCTTTACCTCTCTTTGAAAATGAAGATTAACAATATGAGACAATATCTCTTTTGAAAAAATATTAGGTGCCCTTTATTGGCACTGGTAGGAATTCTTGCACTGTCCAAGTGCAAGAAGGCCTCGGTTTGGTCAGATGCACAGGAAAAATTCTCCTTTATTGATCCAAGCTGTGACAGTAGACTAAACTCTTTAACACTATCAGCCTTTAGCAGTGTCTTTGATGCTTGCATATGAATGCAGAAGTAAACAAAATGGGACCATGTTAGTTTCAGCTGTTTTCAATAACCAGCAAAGAAATACCAGTAGATGGTATTATCTAAATTAAAAAAAAAAAAAAGAAGAAGAAGAAAAATATATACATGAAAAAAAAAGTTTAGATACCAATCTTTCTTTTCTTTAAGTCTTTTAAAACAGAATTAAAACAGTTTGAGACGAGGTGACTGTATTCTCCTAAAGGCAAGGAAAGTCTTAACACAAACATTATATGCATAATAATGATATATTATTTTTACTGAATTTCAGTACGGAAATTCATTTGAAAGTAAGCTTATTCCTAGGGAGCATCACTGTAACAAAATATATGGTTTATTGTGTATTATGTTTCAACTAGTTTAGGAAATTCTGTATTTTTGTAATGGTCGGATAGTTTTGAGTGTGCAGTCCTCATTTTAATGTGGTTTATAATGTAGTTAGTGAGGCTCTGGACCTCTTTTTGCAACTGCGAACCCATCTGTGTGTATTCCTCTGGGGTGTATATGAGTCCTGTTGACAAGTATGTTTGCACGTCAGGAAGACAGTAACTTCATTTTTCAAAGGTTAGGCATACACCTTTTTTAAATATAGGACTATTCCCAGAGCTTTTAAAAATTGTGCCTAGATTTTAAGTGATTCTTTGGCTTGAAATCTGCACCCTTAAATCTCAGTTTTGCATTTTTAGATTAACTGCAGGAAAAGAGGATCCTGACCACAAGTGGCTGTCAGCTTTCTGATACACAGAAAAGTTCACTGAAGAATAAACTGGTCATTATGGTGTAAGGAGCTTGGATGGGAAATGTTAATCAAACCAGCTTCTGGAGGCTGGTTTAAGACTGTATGGAACATCTGGAGGTCTCTTGACTGTAAATGTAGTCCCATCCAAACAGTCAAGAAGTGCATTTTATAAGATACCCAAGGTTTTCTGCTTTAAGTGTAGCTGTGTGTGTGCCATGACTCTCACTACCTAGGTATGACTTTCATAATATATACCATATTGTTTGTTATTCCTTAAATCATAGAATATCCACTAATGAGGTGTTGTATTTTTCTTCAGATAGATAGAACCAAGTAATACAATTTAGATTTTATTTTCCATTGCAGCTGCAAATTAGTGCTATGTATATGTATATTTTCTGCAAGTAGGTGTGGGATTAAAATAGTTTCCCAGCTAAGTATTACTATTCTTATCATTATTGCTGAAAAGTGAGTATCATCTGTAGTTTCATGACCTCTTGTATTTTAGTATTCTAACACACAGTGTTTCCTGTTTAAGTAGATTCATGTTCGGATCAGAAAACACAAACCCTTACTGATTTGCATTTTGACATCCACCTACTAGATGATTTTTATGAAAGGACCAAACAGCAAAAGGCAGAGCCTCGAGATCTCCCCTCACATTTTAGCCAAGACTTAACAGCAGGATGACATAGTGAAATAGGGCCTGCTTCTGTGATTTGCTCACTACTTCCTATGATTTACCTTTGGTGCCAATAAGGGCAGGCAGTATTTTGCAGGGGATATGCATCCTGTGGTAGGAGCAGGTCCTAAGAGTTTTGCAGAAGACACTGCAAAGCAGCAACAGAAATTGTAATCTAAACAAAAGCACACGTGTAAAAATAAAAGGAACAAATAGGTTTTATATTGTGTCCTTAGTTATGGGGTTTTGGAGATATTTTCTGGTTGTGTTTTTTTTTTTGTGTGTGTGTTTGTTTGTTAGTTTTTTTTAAAATGACGATTGCAGATGTAGTGCTACTTAACTGTATTGACTAATACCAAGTAAGTCACTCAGCCATTGCCGAAGAGCTGGGGGCCCAGCCAGGGACATGTGGCATGTACTCCACAGCACACTCCTGTTAGTGAAAAACGTTCCACTTCAGGCGCTAGATGAGAACTCATTTTGCCCCTGCAGCAGGAGACGAAATACTGTCCAATAATGCCTGTAGTGCTCCTCTCATTTACCTGTAACCTCACACATTTTTTTCCCTACATTATCAGTGCCTGTATTCTGCACTGCGTACATAGATGCTGAGATTGAACTATTAAAATGAAACAGTATTTGAGCTTTTCAAGCACGAACTAGCAACTGATGAAAACACTTTTTCTGCTCATTTCCTTCAATGCTCTCCACAACCCACTCAAACTAAAATAATTGTACAAAAATCTAGCATTTCCTTTGTAACAAGGAGGTGATTTTTCTCTTTCTCCTCTGTCCTTTCACGCAGATGAATTTAAACATCTAGGGCTAGACAGCAATGATGGAAGCTGTTTCTCAAATGTTTGCGTAGCACTGTTTTTACATTACTGCATCTCTTATCCGCTAACCTTGTATCTTATTTTCAGCCTAGTTAGGGGAACAGTTGCTGGATTAAAAAGATGTGTTTAATGGGCCAGATTCTTTCCTCTCTTATACCCATGCTATGTCACCAGAGTCCACAAGTTTGTACCTGTGTTAGTGAACATAGAACTGGTTTTTGCCTTTTTCTGTTTTACTTTATTTTTTGTCAAAGAATATTGTGTTTAAACACAGGTGTTAGTTATCATAGCAATTTCTTTCTTTGTCATTGGTTTTGGTAGCTCTAGGAACATTTGCTTGTACACAGACAGATTGCTCCTGTTATTTCTCCTGCTCTTTTCCAGATACTAAGTCACATGAAAAAACAAATCACAACATGTTTTTGTGGTACTACTTTTTGGTTAGCTATAGGTGTACTTACTACAGGTGTTCTATATGATAAAAAATGTGACTAAACTGAAATATGAGAGGTCATACATCCTCAGGAGATAATGCCTTCTGGCCCTAATTCTGACAATAATAATACTTAACTGGGACACAGTAAATAAGCAAGTAAATTAGGAGTACTCTATGTCTGTTTACATGTCTTTTCAGGATTGGGATTTGTCTCCTTATTAAGACATGGCCATACTATAAAAATGTTCAAGAATTCGTGTTCTTCCTGGTATTTGGTTATACTGTCCATAAACCTCTGAGAAACATCACCTGCCATAGAGTCAATGAAAAACAAAGATGGGTGTTAAAGAAAACCCTGAGCTCTTTCAACAACTCATGCCTGGTGCCAACATTCTGCATGCTGTTTCTCTACAGAAAGCTCACATATTTATCTAACCAAGAAAAGAGACTTCACTGGAAAAGTGCATAATGTGCTGTGAGTTTCGTATGTTTGGGCAAAGATTACTCTGGCTTGATTTAGAACCTTTCACCTGCCTAACTAAGCTCTGACTAACCAATGGTGAAATGAGACCTCCATAGACTAAATTAATTTTCAGGTTTATCTTTGCTGTTATTGATTAATGTTTTGTGATTAATATATAACAGTGTTTAAAATGAAATAAAATGCCTGAAATTATATCCAAGACATTTTTTGTAAGCATTATAGCATTTTAATGTTAATCTGAAGCAATTAAAGGCCAGATCCCGAACAGATGAAAGCACTCTACGTCTCCAGTGTTAGGAGACAAGTTGGTTGAAAATGATTTCTGAAAAACCCACAAGCTATTGATTGTGTTATTTGTGACCATGGTTATTATGAGCATCTTAAATCCTGTTCCCTTTTCCTGTCCTTAAAGCAAACACACAAACAAAAACACAGACAATATGCAGAACTTATTGCTGCTTTCACTTAACAATGGTGTTTCATGGCAGCCTTTTTGTGGTTAGAATAACTGAGTTGGGGGTCATGGCACATAAAATAAAAGCTATGAAAGGGCATGGGGTTTTTTGAAAAAGAAAACAAAAAGTTGTAAATAGAAGACAGTGCTGAAAATTGAAAAACAGTGCAATTGAACTTTTTCTGAAAATGCAGTTAAATTTATTGCTATTATTTAGGCTGCAGTTGTATGAACATTTATTTGGGGGAAGAAATGCTAGGAATTTGATTCATCCCCATTCCCATTTGTTTCTTCTTCTTGTTTTTCTGGCATCTTCTTTTGATTTTTTTTCTCTATTTTTCCATTATTATTTGCTAAATATATTATGACATTTTATTTACCTTAGTTGAGAGCTTTGAAACCTCTGTGTGCTTTCCCCATTCTAACAATTTCACAAATAAATCACCAGTCATTCTGCAGAAATCTAAGAGCTTACATGAAGACAGCATTATTTTAATGGTAGAAGAGATAAGTTTATACTGGGTAGTTGGATTACTACATCTATAGGTATGCGTACAGAACACATCCACTCATGTCTTTATTTTTAATTAGCACTTAGTAGTTGTTATTAAAGCAATGAGGGATTTTGGAACTACAGTGGTGGCATCTATATTTTTCAATAAGACATTTCATTTTATGGACATATGTTATTTCTGCGCATGTAAAATAAGGATATATTGTTAGTCTTTGTTAATTTCCAGATAATTAAACATTATTATCTATTTACCAATGAATAGATGTGATCTGTTTACAATATCAAAGATGTATATAAAGCACCCAGCTATAGCTGAAGCTCTAATTAAAATACATCATTGTTTGTCATGCTTTTAAGGCGAAAATTAAAAAGCGTTGCCAAATTAATCTTCAATCAAGAGTTCATTAATTAGCTAACCTTCTGTAAATGGGCCGCAGTTTGATGACAGCTCACTAAAGGACCATTTAAATGAATTCCTGATTGTATCAATCAGGGGAAAAGAATTAGATTTGCAGCTCTTTTACAGTAGTTCCTGCAAACATTTCCCCAACATTTAATGCACACAATGGTTGTTAAACTATTTTAAAGTGATTAATCTTTTTATTACTGTCCCAAACTCTGTTACTTCTTGCTGTATATCAAGAGGAAATGTATAATGCTGCCAAGGTTTCATGATCCTGAACAGAATATTGCAGAGGAATATGCTTTATAACATAGTAACAAGCAGTTGCTTGAAATAACACCATAACTTTCCATAAGAAAAACGTTTGAACGAATTATTGATTATATAATAGTCTTTAGTAAAAATTACTTAGCTTCTGTCATGAATTTTAAAATACAGGGGCTTAAGTGCTCAGGTACTTCAGTTGCTTTTGTGCTGGCAATATAAAATTTCTGGATCTCTAGATTATCTGGAAATGACTACCATGAAAGTGAAAAATTAAAGATGTTAGTGCTAGACGGGGGTATATTTCAGTATTACTTTAGTGCACAAAATATCCATCTAGACTCATCATAAGGCTTAGAAAAGAAGTTTAGAATAGGTTTTAGAAACTAACACGTTTTAGTGTCTCCTTTTGTGATACATAGGTGGGTTTGGATTTCTGGGGTTTATTTTTTGTTGGTTTTATTTTATTTTATTTTGCATGTATTTAGCCTGTATGTATGCCTTTTGTGGTTCTGTGTGAACATGTGTTTTATGAAAAGTATGGTCAAAATAACAGTCTCTATTTACTCTTGCCAACAGTTCTCCTTCTAAACTTTGTATAAACACACATTTAGTTAACATTTGGGTTGGTTCTCTTCTTAGTGAAATAAAACGGTTTGAATTTTTTTGGAGCTGGGTGCAGTTATTTAGTCAGTCGATTCATTTACTAAAAACTCTTTGAAATGAAAGCATTAATTAAGGCCAAGAAAGATTGCATGTCAAAGCACTAAGTGATGTACTGCATATTATGACACCTCGAATGTCTAAAAATTGAACAGCCAAGGTCTTTTTCTCCCTTGTATAAATGTTTCCATTTGGTTTGTATTATAAATACTGATATTAGCCAGTTATGTGTAATTGATATATTACTGTAAGTTACTTATAATAATCTCCCATCTTATTAGTGTAAATGAAAGAAGTATGTTAAAATACAACTTAAGCTGAAGTTTTAATTTTTTGACCAACATAGCATCGTACATTTGCGCTACGATCTGCCATGAGACAATAGCCTTGTCCAGCACTGCTACATCTGTTAAGTCTGTACTGCCAATTAAACCACAGAGCTGCTGTGGGTATGTTTTTTGGTTTTGTTCTTTTTTCAGTCAAGGTGTTTATATCAACATTTGCTGCAGATAAAGTAATCCAGTTGTGAAGGAAAATCAGGGCTTTTTTCCTCTGTGCTGATTTGCATATGCATGTCAAATCTAGCGATGCCATTCTTTTATGGTATTGAGGAAAACAAAATGACCTTTACTCAAGTTCTTAATAGTGGAAGGTTCTAATGTTCTGAATTTTCAGGTAGGGGGGAAGAGTCTGGAAGAGCGAGCATTTGCTGATTACGCCACTGATGCTCGCAACAGTCTGATACACAAAAACTCTCTATGCCTTCCTGTTATAATTGCATCTCTGCTCAAGGCTACTATAGTTAGGCTACATTAAATCTCATTGTCAGTCAGGCTGCATAAGGCTCAGGAAGCTCACGGTCTGGAGCTGGGCAACGTGATCTTCCTCAAGAGCAACTTCTCTCACTGCTACTTGCTTGTCTTCTCACAGACTGCTACGTTACTGTGTACATAATGGACACCCCTTACATAAATTATGCAACCTGATTTTTCCTCCTGTCTGACAGACATGATTTGCTTAAAAATAAATATGAGCCTTGTAATCTAGGTTGCCCATTCTCCTTGTAGCTAACTGCAGGGTATTTACTGTATTGAACAAAAAGAAAAAAGTCACTAATCAACTGACATATAGCACACATGGGTCACGTACATTTAACATGTATGATAAAATACAGGAGCTTTCAGCAAGGCTCCTATCAAAATAATTATCTAAGCAATTATCTGTGCTATTCAGCTAACTTTTGAATGCAATGGTGTTTCTATGCTTTTGTGTTCATCACCCTTACTGCTTTGAGTTCTCTTAGGAACTATTAGATTGACAGTTTTCAAATTGTGCAGAAAAGACAAAGAAAGAGAAAAGGGCTTTTTACAGAAAATTGTACCTTTATTACAGGTAGTTAATAAGTATTAATATCACTAAAAAATCAATGGGTTAAATGCAATTGCATGATTTTAACTGGTGCACAGATTTTGGTGTGTGGCTTGCCCACATTTTCAGGAGGTCATCTTGTAAGAGTCTCAACACTGCGGTTCTTTTCCTCCCAACTGGAACAGTATGTATGAAAAAAATGAAAGGACAAGCAAACCCTTGTGCCATGCTTGTGTAGATTTTGCAAACAGTATTCCTGATCCTGTAGACTGATATAAGCAGGAGCATAAACAAACTGTCCCTGAAGTGTGCACTTCAGGATCATTTTGTCATTCAATTCTATATTACTAGTAGTAATAATAATAGTAATAATTTTTAATGTTGTTGCTTGTTGACTTCTGTATGTATATCAAATTAGTTATATTTTAGTTCTTAGCTCTTCAAAGGATGCTTATGTATGCTGATGAACTGTCATTACCTAGGCTTCAGGAATTAGTATCTGGTGAATTCTGTGTACAGACAGAAGAGCACATACTGCTGATGGTATATTTTAAAAAGACAACAACTATTTTATTTTTCATGAGGATTGTTGTTGTTCTCAGTCTTCTTATATGAAGCTGTTCTCATATTAGGAATGTCAGCTTTGTTTAGCAATAACCTTTATATTATTCAAATGAAAACCTTGCAAGGAATAACAGTCTTTTACTTAAAAGTTTGCTGCTTTGCATGGCAGTTTTCTTTTAGTGTATCATGGGTGGGGAGGGAAGGATGGTTCATAGGTGGGAAACTCCACTAATACATTTATATTTAGTAGCTACGGCCTCCTTGTTATTTACTGGCAAAGCCTTGAGTAAAGTAAACCATGTGCTTTTGTACTGTCATATTTGATTTGGACTATATTCTCACTGTTTGAAGCTAACATGAAACACAGTGTCTGCATGACCCATTTTAGCAGCCCATTATCATAATTTCACTGTCGTATGGCCACTGAGTTAATGTACTTACAAATGACAGAGAAAGTGTGTTACAAGACCTTGGGGTTTTCAAAAATTAAATGACATATGAGGTCATATTTCAAAGAATTGTTAAAGAGTAGGGTTTTGGGGGGTTGACTTTTGCCCTTTTTTCACCTTAGTGTCATAGCTTTTAACAACGAGAAGGTGTGTTTATTCTTTGATAGACAAAAATTCTAAAAGTTTAAGCTTTTTCAAGGTCTAGATTTTAGCCATTACCTCAATATTTTTTGGTAATGTGGAAGTCCAAATGCAATCTATTTTAATTTTTTTTTTTTAATTGTAATTTGTCATATTCCTGGTATAATTAAGTTTGTCTTTTTGTGTTTATGCATTTTGCTGGGTATGGATATTTTTTTGTTGTTGTTAGTTTCTTTCTTTGTTTTGGTGAGTTTTAAAGGAATTCTTTTGACTGAAAGCAGCAAAACAAATAGGTTTCCTGGATTTGCTACAATGGGGCTATCTTCTGGTTGATCATGTGATGTGATAGTGCTGGGAATAATTTTGGTTTGAAAAATAATATTTTTTAAAAATGGCTTTCATAATTTGAGTTTAAACCAGATCTGAATATGTTTCTTAATTTAGGCAAGTGACATTGGCATTTTATCAGTGCACAGTGTCCCCACACTTCCCAAATTTTATGGTGTCATGAACTTACATTGCTAAAACCCACCATAGTGAGTGATTGATGCTTCTTTCATCACAGAAGGGGTTACACTGAGGGTAAACCACAGTGGCTATGATATATATCCAGTAAATGAGGAAACGGCAGGAGAAACCACAAACATGTAGTCCAAGTGGCATATCCTCACCTTTTCCTCATAAAGTTAGGTATTGAAACCAACTGGCTTATCTTTCTCTTACTCTTGTGAAGTTGGAAATCCTGTAGGCAGCACTCTGCTTGAAAGGCCTCTCCATGCCTCTCCAGTTTGAACTAGACTTTGCACAAACAAACATTTCTCTTTTTTCATAGAAACAGACAGAAGTCTGCCTTATTGTAAAAAAATCAACCAGCCGAACAAAAAAAAAACACAACCTCAACTTTTCTTGTGAATAATAAATTCTCTGAAAGTGAAACTATGTGACAAGCAGAAGGAATCCTGTAGTTTTATTTAAGGATTTCTTTGGCAGTGCTAGAAAAATAAAGTGGGAAAAGGCTCTACCTAAGCTCGAGGTCTTTTACCACCCACAGGCCAAGTGATTTGTGACTCCTGAGTTGCGTTTGCTCGTGTAGGCTTGCATAGGTGACCTGTGGTCAGCTGCAGTGTTGTGTGGTTTGGTAGGTGAGTTGTGCGAGTTATTTTGACTTGGAAACCTTATCCAGGCAGAAGCCACCTCTACCTAAGTGGAAATTTTGTCTGAACAAGGATTGAAAGATGAATCAATATTCTGGCTAAACCAGTGTTAGAAGCCCTCCAGCCTCTGAACCTACTGGCACATAAAATTGCTAATTTTTGAGAATGGTCCTGACTGTTAGCTTAACAGGCTAATGCACCTTGAATTGGTTTGAAGATAAAATGTGATTGCCATGTGTGCCTAGAAATTACTGCCTTAAATAAATTTTGTAGCTCAAGACAATCGTCTTTGAAATATTATTTTCTGTTTTGCTATCTATATAATTTCATAGCAAAGCTAAATAATAATGTAACAATAGCAAAAACAATAATACCAGAATTTATTTGCTGAATTTAACAATGTAAAATTGCTTTGTTGCTTGGTTTTCTCTGGCACTAAGGGACTGTTCTCGTTTTACACCCAGCAATCCCATTGATTTCAAATACAATCTAAAGGGGTTGTCTGCTTATAATAGAGGGCAAAATTTTATTTCCATTGCTGGGTGTAAATGATGGCAGAATTTAACTTTGAGGTCTCAGTCCTGCAGGAAACCCTTAAGTGCAGCTCTGTTCATTAGAGAACTTAGCCATGCTTTTAACCTTACATAAGATTCCTCTGCTTACATGTATATTTTTTCACAGAATCACAGAATTGTCAGAGTGTGAAGAGACCTCTAGAGATCATCTAGTCCAACTCTCCTGCTAAAGCACGATCCCATAGAGCACATTTCTCAGGACTGCAAGCGGACAGGTCTTGAATATCTCCAGAGAAAGGGACTCCACAGCCTTCTTGGGCAGCCTGTTCCAGTGGTCTGTCACCCTTGTGGCAAAGTTTTTTCCCATATGTAAATGGAACTTCCTACGTTCCAGCTTGTGTTCATTGCCCCTTGTCCTGTCACTGGAAACTACTGAAAAGAGTCTGGCTCCATCCTCCTTGCACCCACCCTTTAGATACTTACAAGCATAAATAAGTCTCACATCAGCCTTCTCCAGGCTAAAGAGTTCCAGCTCTATCAGCCTTTCCTCATAAGGGAGATGCTTCAATCCCCCAGTCATCTTTGTTGCCCTCTGCTGGACTCTTTCTAGAAGTTCCCTATCTCTCTTGAACTGGGGTGCCCAGAGCTGGATGCAGTATTTTAGATGTGGCCTCACCAGGGCACAGTAGAGGGGTAGCAGGGCACTTAGGCATGTGCTTAAATGTCATTATCATTGGTGTGCCTGAGCACTTTGAGGCAGGACACATACACAGCTTCTAGGATAGGAACAGTTTTCCCAGCTTCAAAAGCATGAATTTGGTGGTGGGTATACCTGAGCTCAGTGTGGTGGGACCTCTGCCTCCGAGTGCTCTGACCCTGCCTGACGGTGCTCCTTTAAGCAGTCTATGGGACTCACTTGTGCCGCTTTCTGTTTCCACACGTTGCTTGCTCTTTCTTCCATGGCCCCAGTTTCTGCAAATCCTGTTGCTGCTGCTTTAGTGACTGCTGTGAATTTGGGTGGTGTTTGGCTGCTCTCACTTTAAATTTTTGTGTATGTTATTCTCCCTGCTGTGATTGTGCTTTTTAAAAATAAAGCACAAGACCCAGTACTGTTTCTAAATTGTAATGGGAGTACATAATTCTGGTGTTCTGGTCTTTATTTGCTGAGAACAGCGAATGGCTCTAAATATGCATGTGATCTTGTGGAGCCTGTGTCTCAG